>NC_056726.1:641528626-641531126 GCF_019279795.1 Protopterus annectens | reverse complement strand
CTGGTCCGGGTTTAGGCTCAGCTGACTGGTGACTAGCACTGCCCTGGTGCTGTTCAAAGATCAGATGTAGCACATGGACAGAGTTAGTCCAGAGTTTAACATTCTACCTGTGTTTACAGATGCAGGTGTTTGGACACCTCTGACACATTATTGGGTCGGCGCTACATATTTTAGGGTGGGGAGTGGTTCCACTACATAATGCAGGTTGGGGGGGTGGTTTCCCTTCCCATTTGACTATTTCATTCATTTATACATACAATGAATATTATTCTGGACATCTGTTATGAAATCACTACAGGTATGCAATAGTCTTGTCAACAGCTGGGACAGTTGGTTGGTCTACTTCTGTGTACGGACCTCTCTGATACTCGGGGACTCATGTCTACAGGGACAAGGCTATGACAACTCAGGGACAATCATGGATACTTCTACCATATTAGTACTATTAACTTGGAACATGTTGACAGATTCGTAATACTACTAATTCTCTGCAGTTAAATGCGTCTATACTCTTCATTGTTGTAAGTAGTCATTCTCATTCAACATCTTTCCCCCAACGGGCAATAGCTTTGTGGGTTTGTAAGGGTCTGGCCAGTTATTGTGTGAATGCTCTGACCATTGGTATCATTGACATTGTCATATGTACGGGTGTGCTGTATTCCGGTGACTAGGGTTGGCACCTTTTCAAATGGCCAAGATGGGACATTTTTGGAACACACCAGGTTTTACAAGCCGACACATACCCATGGTCAGTACAACAGATAGAACTTTACTTATTTGCCTACATTAAAGCCTATTGTTGTAGCGGTTTATTTGCTTATTCTGTTTCTTGTAACATTTAGGTATTGTAGATACTGCAATAATTATTTTCTGCTACTATTACATAAAATATGGGACATGATTATGTCCTACAATCCCAGGACATTTGCCATTTGCAATGTCTTTTGTCAGGACACAACTGTCCAACGATGAACTATCCCTCGCAAAGCAGAACAGATGAGAACCCTACTGCGGACACCAGATTGTTTGGCCCAACACATTGCCATGGTCACTGCAGGTTTAGAACCGTCTTTTGTTTCCTAGCTGTAAGCCTTATACCTTTGGCACTTTTGTTGTTTGCCTGTTTCTTTTACGAATTATGTTTATTCTATCCTGACGTGACCACTTTCGGCAACTGTTACATGCAGTATGATGCATAGTTATTCCCTACGGTCACAAGACATTTGGCATTGTACCATTGTTGGTCGGGTCACACCTACACACACATTATCCTGTTTACGTCAGTGCCTTCATCACCCTTATACCATGTGCCACTATGCAGATGTGTGCAATATATTCTCCCGCTTATTCATGTCGGGACACGTGCGTCACGGGCAGGTGCTTGATCCTGGGTAGTAGGTTATGCATGACCATTTAGGGCTGGACAGTGTCGTGCACCTCTAATGCACATTCCAACTTCTGTCCAGATATCTACAGGACTGGACTTCATGTCTTCCATTCTAATGTTTACACAGGTTACGTATCCCATGAGGGATATCCCAAAAATTGGACTGGTCCAAAACAAGACGAATACCGAACATCTTTCTGGCTTTATGAAAATGTGCTGGGGGTTTTACATGCTAGGGATACATAGTGTGCAATCCTGCAACTGCCTAGGGTGACACTACCTACTACATATGCGTAGTGGTCACTATGTGTAGCTGTGGCTGCACCAAACCAGTAGGCCAAGTATGGCTGGATTTGGTGGATGTTCAGGTAAGGGAATGGGTTGTGTGATGTGGAGGGGATGCTGGGTAGTCCATTATGCATCCAGGTGTGTTGCATTTGTTATGGCCAGTTCCATCAGGACCAATCTGTGGGTATGTGCCAGTGACATGTCCATACATTTGTATCGCACATTTCAATATTCATGTTTGTGGGATTATGTTCTACAGTATGGCCTGTCTGGTTGTATTGCAGCTATTTATACATGTGATTGTGTTTCTTTCAGCTTCACCTGCTACTCCCTCATACACCTCCGGTTCACCTATTCTGCATACGACACAGTATTGCCTTGGAGGATTGTATCATTACCCATCCCCCCACACACACACAGATTCCTCACACCCCATACATCACTGCTTTGGTTGTTGGCCCATGACACGGCCAGAGTAACACAATGAATAACCTACATGTGTCGGGTACCTGTATGGTTGTGTGGACTACCCTGCCATGCTTGCTTTCCACATGCTATACCTCATGCACATAAGTACACGCCCATACTTAACTTTCATTACATGGTTGATATACCCAGGTACTACCCGTTAAACTGTGACACATCCTGACAAGTTCGACGTGTACCACTGATTTCTGGATTTTGGCAGACTGTTCTACTCATTGGTAGGATGCTACCTTTTCCTATGTCCAGGAAGGGATATATTCCATACACATATCCGACTGTACTGGACAACACGTTCCCACAGTCGACGGTATGGATAATACTGTTCCTTTCAGCCTACAT